>NC_057806.1:213622270-213633327 GCF_018294505.1 Triticum aestivum
CCGGGGCAGCGGCAGACCGGCGGTGGGGAGTGTTTTCGGGGCGGGCGGGGCGGCGCACCGCCGGCCGCGGGCGGCGGGGGGCTGCTGTTTGGCCGATGGTGGCTGGCGGCTCAGGGGGATGGAGGTTGAAGATGAACCGCAGGCCCTTGATTTCATATCCAACGGCTGCAAAATCGACTGACCAGAGATGAAAAAGTCAGTCGACCGACGTGTAGCCTCACCTTGCTAGTGCGTTCAGTTTCGATAGCAAAATTCAGTTTCGACAGCAAAATTCAGTTTCGACAGTTAAGTTTAGTTTCCACAGTTAAGTTCAGAGATGAGTGGCTAATGTATTTTACATCTAGCACTTTGTGGTTATGTATTTTACGTCATGTATTGGAGAAGCTATTAGAATTCCACTCAGTTTAACGTTGTTCGTTGTCTCTCTTGTCGTGCTTCAGCCTCGGCGTCGTACAACTCACCGGAGCTGCTCCAACGACGAAACCCTCCATCACAATGGAGCAGTACCATGGGCTCCATCTCCAGACACCTAATATCTTCTTCCCCTCCTCTGACAGCAAAGTCAGCCGGAGCATCCTCACCGGCCAACCCAATCACGCTGAGATCGACATGGCTTCGTCAAAGAGGTTGTACACTTGTTGCATCTCTTTTTACTCTACATTGTTATATATATTGTCCACTGAGCACACAGATTTGTTCCTTTAGTGTCTCCTTGAAAGAAAAAGCATAGGAATTTTAATTTTCACTTGTCCTCCTTTTCAAATTCCTATTCATGAATCACAAGACTAAGAGATAGTAGCATAGTAGCATTATAACCGTACATTTTCTTGTGGTTTGACTTAATCTCACCATGCTTCTTTGCATCCTGTGATCTTCCAATTGTTGTGAATCAAACACCCAGATTGGCAGAAATCCTGTGTTTTTAAATTCTCTGTTTTGCACGTGCATTCCTATCCTATTCCTATCTATTTCCTATCCCTGCATTGTTGGAATCCTCCAATTCAAACGCGCCCTTACAAAATTACTTCTCTTACAGATAGGTGTCAAAGAAAACCTTGCGTGGTTTGTCCCGCTCCTGCTGCGCCATCGTCCACCCCAGCTCAGCTGCTCCAATGATAGAAGGGTCCAGCACAGCAGGGATCCGGCCTCCAGACTGTCTTTCGCCGCCTCAGATATTCTTCCCCGCCGCTGGCAGCCATGAAAACTACATTACCATCATCAACCGAGCAGATGACCTCGAGGACTACACGAGCAAGAGAGGTCGCACTCTTTCGTGTATGCTTACGTTATGCATCGCTTAATATTACATGCTACTTTATCGTCCTGTTCACCGATTAGACTCTGAGTTAGCTCCAAACTAATGGTCAAACTTGAGTTTTTAAATGGTTGTGGGGTACATATCCGGGCCGCTATCAATAGTATCTATCTACTATCTGGTTAATCTCCCGTGTCTACTATGAGTTTCATGTTGGGTGGGAAACAAACAGTAAAGAAGCCATTATCTGTATTTTTTAACTGAAGCCATTATCTGCCTGCTATTATTGGTTGTGGGTCTATCCACAGGTTGCTACCATCACTCTGGATTTCTGCATGCACTCCTTACATAATCTCACTATGTTTTATTCCTATGCATGACAGTTATTGTAAACAATGGAACTGAACATGTAGAGCTAACTAAAGCCATTAGCCTTGCGTGGCAATAAAATTTCATGCAGACGTCGCTCCATGGTAGGCGCAAAGGCAGCCCCCCTCCATGCATTTCGGATTGTAATGGAGAGGAAGATATCTGTTTTGAGGGGGATTCAGAAGCAGAAGACAACTCCTATTTACCCCCTGAGGTCTTCGCTCTAACTTGGCATGCTGATGTTAGTTATATCATGCATATGGTGTCTTGCATTGCTTACTTTATGCATCAAATATGTCATCTTCTTAGTTTAGACATCCTTTGTGCGAATGCCATCTGTTTAGTTTATTCATCGTTTATGTGAATTATGCAACGCCATCTTGTTTAGCCAGGCATCATATATGTGAATTTTGTAATGCCATCCTGCTTAGCCAGTCATCTTATATGTAAATTATATCAGGCCATCCTTTTTTTCGTTACATATTACATTTGTCAACAATGTTAGTACATTCAACTGCTCTTCGTGTGCATCATCCATTTGACACGGCGATGGCAAATTCTGGAGTGAAAACAAGGTCTTCAGAGCAGACTATGCTATCTGACGAAGCGCATATCTCGCAGGTTACGGATAGCTCCTCAGAGGAGGATTCGGAGACAGATGACCAGTCCTATTCCCCCCCCCCCCGAGGTGTATGCTCTAACTTGGCAGGGTTATGTTGCTCATATCATGCGTGTGGTGTCTCGCATTGCTATGTCGTTTGATTAGTTTAGACATGCTTTGTGTGAATGCCACCTGTTCAGTGTCTAATTACCATATATGTGAATTATGCATTGCCATCTTGTTGCAAGACATTATATATGTGAATTATACAATGCTATCTTGTTGCAAAGGCATTATATATGTGAATTATGCAATGCCATGCTATTTAGCCAATCATCATGTATGTGAATTATATCATGCTATCATTTTTTTGTATTACGTGTTCCATTTGTCGACAACGTTTTTATATTCAACTACTCTTCCTGTGCATCAGCCATTTGAAGCGGTGATGGAAGTATCTGGAGTGAAAACAAGGTATTCAGAGTAGACAATGCTACCTGCTGAAGCAGACATCTTGCTGGTTACAGAGAGCTCCTCAGAGGAGGATTTAGAGACTGATGACCAGTCCTATTTCCCCCTGAGGTCTATGCTCAAACTTGGCAGGGTTATATTACCCATGTCATGCATGTTGTTTTGCATTTCTTAGTTTTTACATCATATATGGATTGCCATCTCCTTACTTGCTTACTATATAAATCATATATTTGAATTATATCATGCCATCATGTTTACATAGTACATACACATCATCTATTTGAATTATGGCATGGCGTCCCATTTAATAAAGACATCATATAGTTATATCATCTCATCCTGTTTAGTGTTTACAGTCATCATATTTTGAATTATGGCATTCTATCCGTGAATGTATGTGAATTATGGCATGCCAACCTATTTAATAAACACATTATATAGTTATGTCATGTCATCCTGTTTACATAGTCTCATATTTTGAACTATGTCTTTCCATCTTTTTTAGTTAGCCATCATAATGTGAAATTGTGTCATGCTATCCTGTTTAGTTAGCCATCAACTATGTGAAATTGTGTCATGCTATCCTGTTTGGTTAGGCAACATAAATATGAATTATTTCATGCCCTCTTTTATTCCCCACTATCCATTGCACCCGTCTATCATACAATGTCTATACTTTCAATTACTTTTCTTGTTTATCAGCCATTTGAATTGGAGAGCGTGATGGCAGTATCTAAGGGAGTAACAACACGATCTTCAGAAAAGGTAGTGCTACCAGTTGATGCAGATAGAACCACAGTTGTACTTGGCCAAGGACCAGATCCACCACACATAACCTAGACTCTCGCAGATTGTACCCATACCCAGTTGGACAGAGAACCAGCTACACCCCTTCTAACCCCAACCCCGACAGATAGTAACCCAGTTCAGTTGACACAACACCGTCTCCACCACAGAGCACCCAAAGCACGAGGACCACCACTCCGAATGCCAACTCAACGCTTAAAGGAGAAGAAGATTTGTTCTCAGGTCAGGTTCTGTAGCTATGGTTCATACTCCTCTGCTCTTGCATTATTGTATTTACTCATACCAACTATTTTCAAATTTGAAGGATGGAATTGAAACTCCAATGGTGCAACAGGTATGTTTTAAACCTGTTTCTTTAACTGGTTTGCTGTTGTAACCTGCTCTATGTTGATTTTAGTTTCAATTGAATAAACAGTTATGTTCTCATGTCATGCACATTACAAGTGTTGTTATTGCTCTATAGTTACCCACACTTATATTCTGTCTATTCTGCTTTGTCTTTAACAAATATTATTTGAACCGTGTCTCTATCTTGATTTGGCAACAAAAACTAGAATGATATAGACCATAAAGTGACCATGGTACATAGATATATGTTTGTTTCATGCTATTATCCTGTCCACTTTACTACTGAACTCATTTACCAAAATGAGTTTCATATACAACATGGTAAACATGTGATGTGTCTGCTTATTTCTCTTTTTGAATGCGGACAAAATATTGGAGAACAGTACCACGTTATCCAATGGTAAAGGAAGTAATGAAGATAAGGTTCAAGATAGTGAGACATCCCTATTGGTCTCCAAGAAAGCTGATAAAAACTATCTTGACGACAGTGAGGGAACCCAAAAGTCCTGTCTTGATGTAGTGTTCGAGTTACTGGCCACTACTGCTGGCACAAGCTCTTCGAACTCGCTGCCTGAATCAGTTCGTCTTCTTGAGTCTCAACTTCAAGTTGAAAGACATCGATCAGATGTGCTGCGACAGGAAGCTGAAGGACTGAGGAAGTCCCTGCAGAATTCAGATGCATATTTTCTGGTGCAATAGCAAGCGCTGGAGGATTTAAGCGCCAAACAAGAGAAAGTTAATAAGCTTGCTAAGCATCTTGCCAGCATTATGGGTACCCAGGATATTGTTTCTTGAGATCTTCTGAAGTGGTTTCAGTTCTGGATTTGTTTTGCTGCGACGTTTATTTGCGCTGGTCGCCAACTTTGACAACCAGTGTATATGATATGCTGCTTTGTTCCCTATATTTGCACTGGTGGCGAACTTTATGCCCAGTGGATGTAATATGTGTAATAGCCGTGATAACCTAGCGTTAGTTGCTTGCTTATTTATTTCCTTGTTGTCTTGTTTATTTGTTTGCTTGTAGTCATTGCATTTCTTTTTCCGCGGTTAGCTAGTGGCTGCAATAACCTATTTTTTAAAACTAGGCCACAATAACCATGGGCTAATATTTACTGTAGTGACACTGGGCCTCCTACTGGTCGTAGAAACAGTTGGCCTTCTACAGGCCGTAGAAACAATGGGACTTCTACGGGCCGTAGGAACAATGGGCCTTCTACGGGCCATAGAAACAATGGGCCTTCTGCGGGCCGTATCATCAATGGCCTTATACGGGCCGTATGATCGATTGGCCAAACATGGGCCAAACAGACCGCATTATGGTCGTAAACGGGCTAGAGTTGGAATCGTCCGGTCATGGGCCGACCATAATGGGCCATTCTGAATAGGCCGTATTTGATGACGCTATGAAAACGGCCCAACGTATTAACGGACCACAAACAGGCCGACTGTAACCATGGGCTGAATTTGGCCCACAAGCAGAAAATGACAGTAACGGGCTGTAAGTAAATGAATGCTGGAAATGAGCCCAAGAATAAATGGGCTCTGAGAAGGCCGAAAGATAACATGGGCTGGAAACGGCCCAACGGATAATGGGCCGTTAATGGGTATAAAGTGATACACTGTTCATTATGGGCCAGTTTCACCACGGGTCGTTAATGGGTGTAAAGTGATACATTGTTCATTATGGGACAGTTTCACCACGGGCCGTTAATAGGCCAAGATTTACATAGGGCCTCATATGGGCCAAAAGACGTCATGGGACATACATGCGCCAGAAGTGAAAATGGGATGGAATCATATTGGATGGCCCAGATGACGCAACTGGGCCTAATTCGGATAGGTTGTAACGGGCCTTGGGTTAGTGGGATGTAAATGGGCTACATGCGAATAGGTCGTTAACAGGCTTTCCATGGGCCGGCCGGCCATCTTTTGACCAAGTCAAACGGACCAGCCTTTTCACAGGAATGGGCCTCTGTTGGGCCGTGCCACGTGTCGACGTATCATAGGCGCCTTCCATCCAATGAGTGGATGACATCTGTCCCAACGATGAGCCAACACGTGTTTCCTCCAGCCAATGATGATTTCACACGTGGAAAATCCCCATTGGTCGGGGCTGTTAACGGGTTATCGGATCCAAAACCCGACCTGATAGCTTAACGGCGTTCCGTTACGGTGGATGCCACATGTCGGTCACCCTTGACGAAAGCACTTCTGTGACGCGCGATTTATCATCATGGAAGTGAACACTTCTATGATGATAATTTTGGTAATGTCATGGAACACTTCTACGACAACACAGATATGACTATCTTGATTCTATCATAAAATCGTCATGGATGTACATGCATGACAAAAAATGCGACCTACTATGACAAACACGTATCATCATGGAAGTGTATTTTTTGTAGTGATCATCACCACCATCTTCTTCACCAACAATGGAGACATAATCATATGGGTATGGGCACTCCCCTTAGCAACTGCCAAGCTTGGGGGAGGTGCCCCGGTATCATATCACCATCACACTCCTATCTTTACCGTTTTTCTTAGTTCTATCCTTTTAGTAATATCTTTATCCAATGGAATAAAGCTTTAGTATGATCTAGTTTTGAGTTTTGCTTGATGATCCCTTTATGTAATCGAGTCCGTGAGCTATATAATAAAGATTAGTGTTGAGTCAAGGGTTTGATTATTTTGCCATGATCTTGAGTGAATAAAAGAAAAGAGAAAGAATAAAAAGAAATAAAAAGAGATCATATCGATCTTATGAAGAGTAATGACTTCACATAGAAAGAGTACGATGAATAAAAGTTGTTGAGAGTTGACAAACATAGTTTTGGTCATCATTGCAATTAATAGGAAGTAATAAAGAAAGAGAGGTCTTCACATATAAATACACTATCTTGGACAAATTTTATGATTGTGAGCACTCATTAAAAATATGACATGCTAAAGAGTTGCCGTTGGACAAGGAAGACAACATAATGGGTTATATTTTCTTACATCTGAGATAAATTATATTGTCATGGATCATCCAACATGATTGAGCTTGCCTTTCCCCCTCATGCTAGCCAAATTCTTTGCACCAAGTAGAGATACTACTTGTGCTTCCAAATACCCTTAAACCCAGTTTTGCCATGAGAGTCCACCATATCTACCTATGGATTGAGTAAGATCCTTCAAGTAAGTTGTCATCGGTGCAAGCAATAAAAATTGCTCTCTAAATATGTATGACTTATTAGTGTGGGAGAAAATAAGCTTTATACGATCTTGTGATATGGAAGAAATAAAAGTGACGGACTGCATAATAAAGGTCCATATCACAAGTGGCAATATAAAGTGACATTCTTTCGCATTAAGATTTTGTGCATCCAACTATAAAAGCGCATGACAACCTCTGCTTCCCTTTGCGAAGGGCCTATCTTTTACTTTTATCTTCTACCTTATATAAGAGTCTTGGTGATCTTCACCTTTCCTTTTACATTTTATCCTTTAGCAAGCACAATATGTTGGAAAGATCATGATATATATAGCTAATTGGATGTGAGTCTTCATGAACAATTATTGTTGACATTACCCTTGAGGTAAAACGTTGGGAGGCAAAACTATAAGCCCCTACATTTCTCTGTGTCCGATTAAAATTTCATACCCATAAATATTGCGTGAGTGTTAGGAATTGTGAAAGACTAAAAGATGGTTGAGTATGTGGACTTGCTGAAAAGCTCTTATATTGACTCTTTCCTATGTTATGATAAATTGCAATTGCCTCCATGACTGAGATTAGAGTTTGTTGGTTCTCAATGAAGTTTATGATTCATAATTGAAATTGTGATTGAATTGTTACTTTAGCATAAGAGATCATATGACAATATATATATGTTGCTGTTCTAAGAGTGATCATGATGCCCTCATGTCCGTATTTTATTTTTATCGACACCTCTATCTCTAAACATGTGGACATATTTTTCGATTTGGGCTTTCGCTTGAGGACAAGCGAGGTCTAAGCTTGGGCGAGTTGATACGTCCATTTTGCATCATGCTTTTATATCGATATTTATTGCATTATGGGCTGTTATTACACATTATGTCACAATACTTATGCCTATTCTCTCTTATTTTACAAGGTTTACATAAGGAGGGAGAATGCTGGCAGTTGGAATTCTGGGCTGGAAAAGGAGCAAATATTAGAGACCTATTCTACACAACTCCAAAAGTCCTAAAATTCCACGGAAGTTATTTTTGGAAATAATAAAAAATACTGAGGAAGAAAATACCAGAGGGGGCCCACACCCTGGCCACGAGGGCGGGGGGCGCGCCCACTGCCTCATGGGCCCCCTGTTGGCCCTCTGATGCCCATCTTCTGCTATATGGAATCTTTCGTGGAGGATAAAATCATAGGGACAATTGCATTTTTGCCCCTAGTTGGTTCCAACCCACGGGTTTTGCCCTTACTTTTCAAGCTTGCTTAGTCTTGCCCTTACTTTTTCCATCGAGGTCCCTCGAATGCCCTTTGACCGTTTAACCAAAACTTTGAAAATTCATAACTAATTCATATGACCTCAGAAAAATGCAAATAAGATATCAAAATGTTCAGACAAACATTACCTTTATGTGCATATCATTTGCATTCAGGACAAAAGCACCCTTTAAACTACCTTATGTAATTAATGTTATTAACATTATTAAAAATAAAAAGGTATAAGCAATATTTTTTCATGAATAAAAATTACATGCAAATGTAGGTGATGTTTCCTGAACATCCTGATATCTTATTTGCATTTTTCTGAGTTCGTATCAATTTGTTATGAAGTTTCCAAATAATGGTCAAAGTCGTTAGAACATTCATAACAAGATGGTACGAACTCAGAAAAATGCAAATAAGATATCTGGATGTTCAGAAAACATCACCTACATTTGCATGTAATTTTTATTCATGAAAACAATATTGTTTATACCTTTTTATTTTTAATAATGTTAATAACATTAATTACCTTAGGTAGTTTAGAGGGTGCTTTTGTCCTTAATGCAAATGATATGCACATAAAGGTAATGTTTATCTGAACATTTTGATATCTTATTTACATTTTTCTGAGTTCATATGAATTAGTTATGAATTTTCAAAGTTTTGGTCAAACGGTCAAAGGGCATTCAAGGGACCTCGACTGAAAAAGTAAGGGCAAAACTGAGCAAGCTCAAAAAGTAAGGGAAAAACCCGTGGGTAGGAACCAACTAGGGGTAAAAATGCAATTGTCCCAAAATCATAAGCAAGCTTTCGGGACGAGACTCCGCCGCCATGAGGCGGAACCTTGGCGGAACCTATCTAGGGCTCCGACGGAGCTGTTCTGCCGGGGACACTTCCCTCTGGGAGGGGGAAATCATCGCTATCATCATCACCAACGCTCCTCTCATCGGGAGGGGGCCAATCTCCATCAACATCTTCACCAACACCATCTCCTATCAAACCCTAGTTCATATCTTGTATCCAATTCTTGTCTCTAAGTTTGGGATTGGTACCTGTAGGTTGGTAGTAGTGTTGATTACTCCTCGTAGTTGATGCTAGTTGGTTTATTTGGTGGAAGATCATATGTTCAGATCCTATATGCATAATAATACCCCTCTGATTGTGAACATGAATATGCTTTGTGAGTAGTTACGTTTGTTCCTTAGGACATGGGAGAAGTCTTGCTATTAGTAGTCATGTGAATTTGGTATTCGTTTGATATTTTGATGAGATGTATGTTGTCTCTCCTCTAGTGGTGTTATGTGAACGTCGACTACATGACACTTCACCATTATTTGGGCCTAGAGGAAGGCATTGGGAAGTAATAAGTAGATGATGGGTTGCTAGAGTGACAGAAGCTTAAACCCTAGTTTTTGAGTTGCTTCGTAAGGGGCTGATTTGGATCCATATGTTTCATGCTATGGTTAGGTTTACCTTAATACTTCTGTTGTAGTTGCGGATGCTTGCAATGGGGGTTAATCATAAGTGGGATGCTTGTCCAAGTAAGGACAACACCCAAGCACCAGTCCACCCACATATCAAATTATCAAAGTACCGAATGCGAATCATATGAACATGATGAAAACTAGCTTGACGATAATTCCCATGTGTCCTTGGGAGCGCTTCCCTTCATATAAGAGTTTGTCCAGGCTTGTCCTTTGCTACAAAAAGGATTGGGACACCTTGCTGCACTTTATTTACTTTTGTTACTTGTTGCTCATTACAAATTATCTTATCACAAAACTATCTGTTATCTATAATTTCAGTGCTTGCAGAGAATACCTTGCTGAAAACCGCTTATCATTTCCTTCTGGTCCTCGTTGGGTTCGACACTCTTACTTATCGAAAGGACTACGATAGATCCCCTATACTTGTGGGTCATCACCGCCTCGCTTGGCCCTTTGCCGTGTGGGGGTTGGACATGGTGGGACCAGTCAAGACAGCACGCGGCGGCATGACCCACTTGCTTGTGGCCATGGACAAATTCACCGAATGGATTGAAGCAAAGCCAATCAAGAAATTGAACGGTTGTCAGGACCCTGATTCTAAGTCACACAAATCTAGCCTGTAACACATCATATCACTTTGTGGCGTCATGCATGGTATCCCCAGGGTGTCGCCTTACCATGGCCCGGGTGTTGGAAATATGCCCTAGAGGCAATAATAAAAGTATTATTATATTTCAATGTTCATGATAAATGTCTTTTATTCATGCTATAACTGTATTATCCGTAAATCGTAATACACGTGTGAATACTTAGACCACAATATGCCCCTGGTGAGCCTCTAGTTGACCAGCTCGTTGTGATCAACAGATAGTCATTGTTTCCTGACTATGGACATTGGATGTCGTTGATAACGGGATCACATCATTAGGAGAATGATGTGATGGACAAGACCCAATCTTAAGCATAGCATAAAAGATCGTGTAGTTCGTTTTGCTAGAGCTTTGCCAGTGTCAAGTATCTCTTCCTTCGACCATGAGATCGTGTAACTCCCGGATACCGTAAGAGTGCCTTGGGTGTATCAAACGTCACAACGTAACTGGGTGACTATAAAGGTGCATTACAGGTATCTCCGAAAGTAGCTGTTGGGTTGACACGGATCGAGACTGGGATTTGTCACTCCGTATGACGGAGAGGTATCTCTGGGCCCACTCGGTAATGCATCATCATAATGAGCTCAATGTGACCAAGGTGTTG
>NC_057806.1:213633337-213633779 GCF_018294505.1 Triticum aestivum
GTAACGTACCGATTGACAAAGGGAATTGCATACAGGGTTTGATCGAATCCTCGACATAGTGGTTCATCCGATGACAACATCGAGGAGCATGTGGGAGCCATCATGGGTATCCAGATCCCGCTGTTGGTTATTGACTGAGAGCGTCTCGGTCATGTCTGCATGTCTCCCGAACCCGTAGGGTCTACACACTTAAGGTTCGGTGATGCTAGGGTTATTAGGAAGACTAGTATGTGACTACCGAATGTTGTTCGGAGTCCCGGATGGGATCCTGGACGTCACGAGGAGATCCGGAATGGTCCGGAGGTAAAGATTTATATATGGGAAGTTGTCAAACGGACACCGGGAAGTTTCGGGGTCATACCGGTATTGTACCGGGGCCACCGGAAGGGTTCCGGGGGTCCACCGGGAGGGGCCACCCCTCCCGGGGGGCCACATGGGCTGC